>NW_021167645.1:0-2461 GCF_003724135.2 Verticillium nonalfalfae
CTCTATATATAATTCTAAATCTAAAATTTTATTATAATAACTATTAATCTATTAAAATATTAGTCTACTATCTATTCGATAAAGAGACTAAATTAATATATTAGATAGATTAAGACTAAGACCTATATTAGATATGATAATAATTAAAGCGTACTAATTATATTACTAAGTAGAAGCCTATTAAGATTAAGTCATTAAGATCTTATTATTAGATCTATTTATCGTTTTAGTATTTAGTAAGTTAACTCTTATCTTAGAGGATTAATAATTTATATCTATAAGTAGATATATTACGTTAATATTATCTTTATTTTCGGGGGAGATATTATAATATTATCCGCTAAAGTAGGTTATCGACTTTTACTAAGTTAAATCTGCTTTCTATAATATAATTAAAGTATTACGTTTATATTATTCTAAATTTACGTTATTAAGAAAACGATTAAATAACGATAAGATTATACTCTAGAATATAGATAAAGAAGATTAATATTAGATTATAATTTTTAAATAAATAAAAGAGATTAAAAGTAGAGTAGCTTCTAGGAGATATATAGTAAGATAGATTAATAATACTCCTATTCCTATAATAGAAAATATTATTATTACTTTATCGTTAATTCTATTAATAAAATAGAATAAATTAACTATAATAGAATAAAAATAAACGAATCCTATATTTATAATTACTTAGTAATAATTAGCTATAATAATAGAAATCCTATAGATTTAATTCTAGGTTAATAATCTAAATTAAGGATTAAGATAGAATAATTAGAAAATATTAATATATAGATATTTCTATTTAGATTAAAAACCTAACTTTAATAGAAATAAGAATTTATCGGTTTATATTATTAGATAAAACGTATATTAAATAAATATAGATATATTTCTAGACTCTATAAACGACTAGGTTAATACTCTAAACTAATAGGCTATAATAGTATATAGTCTATTATAATCATCACTAAGCTCTATTAAAGTATAATATATAATATTAATTAAAGATAAGAAATAAAGATTTTATATAAGATTTAATATATAAAAAACTTTCTTAGATATTAATTTACCTTAAATTCTATTAAAGCTATAGAATTATTACATATTTATTAATATTCTAGATAGGATATTTAAATAAATAGGGATTTATAGAAATTTATATTAAATATTATCTAATTCTATAATATAATTAGAATAAATAACCTATTAATATAGCTTAATTAAGCCTATTTTAAAATAAATAGTACTCTAATAGTATATTTACTAAAACCGAATCTAAATACTATAATTAATTTATTTATTAAAGATATATAAGATAAAGCGGAGCTTTTATAGAGAGACGTTAATTAGATAGATATAAGATAGCTTATAATAATATATATTATAAAAGACGATAATAATAATATAGATAATATTATATTCCTATTATATAATTTATATTACTTAAATTAATAATAGAAAGATAATAATCTCGATATTAATTATTATAGAGAAGTTAACTTTTATTATAGATAGTAGAATAGAATTAGGTATAATAATTAAAATAGCGATAGAAACGTAGATAGAGGATATAACCTTTATAAGGTTAGCGGATATAATACTCGTAATAATTAAAGCGGCCGATATAAGTATAGTAATTAGTATAATAATAATAATAGATATAACCCCCTTCGAAGAGGTAATATTATTAGAGGTTTATTCTATAGAGAGATTACTTTTATATATAATAGCTATACTTTTAGAGGATATTATATAAATAGTTATAGACTATACTAATAATAATCTAGATATAATAATAATTAAGCTAATTGAATATATATTTACTTAATAGATTAAGATTTTCGAGAGAATAAATAAAACCTTTAATAAGATAATTATAAAATAATAAAAGAGGTTTTTTTAATAAAAGAGGATAAATAAGATATACTAAACTCCTATATTAACTATAATATTATTACTTCCTTATACCTCTTTATATTAATTAGTAAATTATAATATAAGAAGTCGTTATAATAAGAGTAGAGGCTATAATATTATTATAAATATAAGGAATAATTCGATTCTAGACGATTATTTATAGAATATATCTTTATTAATAAATATATTTTATTTAAACCTAAAAGCTAGGGGCTATAAACGTAAAACGTCTCCCTTTATATATAATAAGATATTAGAGTAGAATAAATAGTAGAAAATAAGCTATAGGATAATAATTAGATTATATTCCTAGCTTTTAATAAAGATAATATTATCGAGGCTTAAAGCTAGAAAAGCTTTTTAAGTATTTAATATAATAGAATAAAGTTAAGATATAAATATTACTCCTTTCTAGTATTATTTAAGTTAAAAGGTAAATAATATTATATTATAATAGATTTAGCTTATTTAGGAGTAATAGTAAACTATAAAGGTATTAAGCGGATAGCCTCGATTAGGGAAAGTAGCTAGATTAGCGAAT
>NW_021167646.1:0-2442 GCF_003724135.2 Verticillium nonalfalfae
TAGCTTTTTAATATATAATCTTAATATTATAGAATTATAATAATAATAAAAATAAATTTTAATATTTTAAATATTTATTATACTTTAGATAATTACTTAAATAGCCCTTTCTTAACCTTTATAATACTTCTTTTTAATAATATTAATAAAAAAGTAATTATCTTAGAATACTTTTTAATAAATCGTTAATAGAAGTTTATAAATCCTAGAAATACTTATATATTTTTAAAAGATTTAAGTAATTATTAATTAACGATTATTTAGATATAGTTTATATTTATAATTATATTTTCTTTAGAGATAATAAACTTAAAGAATTCTACTTTATCTTAGTAAAATAAATATTTTAATTATTTTATATAAAATTTAAAATCTTAAAGTCTCTTTAAGATTTATTAAAAATAAATTATATATTCTTCTTTTATTTTAAAGTAAATTAATATATCGTTTAAATAAGTAATATAGAAATCGTTTAATAATTTAATAAAAATTTAGTAAATATATATTTAGAATATAATACAAGTATTTATAAGTTTAAATAATATTATTATATATTTATAATATTTATATTAAATATAGAAAGTAATCTTCTATTAATTATTTCTTTTAATATAAATCTAATAATAAATATCCTAAATATCTATTTTAAAGAAGTAATTTATTCTAATTAAATAATTTAAAAGCTTATTAATTAAAAGGAAGGGGTATTAATTCTTAATAGTAATTATACTTAGACTTTAATAATCTATATATAAATATAGATTCTTATTTTTCTTTAATATAAATAGAATTAAAGCTTTTATTAAATTAATAGACTTCTTAATTCTATTTATAGTTTCTTTTTTAACTATATAGTAATATAATTCTTTTAATTATTTCTAAGATAATAAATAGATTAAACTATAAAGAGGTTTAGTATTATCTTTTAGATTTACTAAATACTCTATATCTTTTCATATTAATAATTCCTTTATTAAAGTTTTAAAGAATATATCCCTAAACTCTATAAATTCTAAAAAGAATATCTTAGTTTATTTATTATTAAAAAGAAATTTATTAATAATAGATATTATTATATTTAATATTATAATTATCGTTTAAGTAATATATATTATATAAACTTTAGCTTTATCCTTAATTATTATTTTTATAAATTCCTTAAAATCTATATTAAATATATAACCCTATTTAAAGGATCGGATAATAATATCTACTTTAATACTTTCTTTATTTATATTATTATTAAATAGAAGGATATATCTTAATCTTTTAGGTTATTCTATATATATAAATAATTAATATAATAATTAAAAGTAATTCTATATATTTAGTAAATAGAAAGAAAAGGTAAATAGTCTTTAATTATTTACTAATTACTTATTAAACGTTTATAATTCTAAAACTTTAATATCCTCTACCTCTTATAGCTTTAATAATTAAATAAAAGTAAAATTAATAATATCTAAAATAATATTAATATCTAAATTAAAAGAGAATTTAATCTCTTTTCTTTATTAAATAATATTTATTAATATTTTTATAATTTTCTTAATATTTAATTTTAATATAATATCCTTTAAATTAAAATTTATATTAAATCGTTTTCTAAAAGTTCTATAATTTTAATACCCTTAAATTTAAGTAATTAAATATTAATAATTATAGCTTTTCTTTATAGCTCGGATTAAAAGTACTTCTATACTTAGTATTTAAGTTTATTATAATAGAAGTATATATTTAATAATATTAAAGAAATAATACTTTAATTATTTAATAGAATTCTTAATAAATATAAATTTAAATTTCTTAGTTATTATAATATAAAGCTTTTATTATAATATAAAGATCGTCTTTTTTTTATTAATAATTAATTTTAAAGGACTCTTTTTATAAGGATCTTATATTTAAAGATAATATTTTAAAGTTCTTTTAAGGTTAATTAAGAGTAAATTCGTTTTTTTACTCTTTTATTATTTATTCTATAATTTATTAATATCTTAGACCTATTAAACCTTATATAAAACTATCTTAGCGTTTTTAATAAGTATATAATATTTTATTAATTTATTTTATATAAAATAAAGAAATTATAAGAAATATTTAAAAGCTTATTCTTTATTATAATTAATATTTTTATTAAATAATTAATAAATACTTTCTTATCTATTAAAAAGAGAATAAAGAGGTATTTTTATTACTTTTAAATTAAAATAAATATAATTATTCTTAATAAATAAAGTTTTAAAGGTCTTTTAATAAATACTTTTATTTTATAAATCTTTAAAAGTCTTTTTAATAGATATTTAAATCGTTTATATTAAAGTCCTTTTTATAAATAACTTTAAAGTTCTAAGTATAATTTTACTATATTATTTATAAAATATAAATAAATTTTATTATCGATTATTTAATAATTTAAATTATATTTATATTAAATTAAAA
>NW_021167647.1:0-2431 GCF_003724135.2 Verticillium nonalfalfae
AATTTATTCTTTATTCTTAAACTATATTATTAAAGGTTTTAAAGACTTTTCTATATTTATAATAACTTTTATAATATAAAGAATACTTATTATAAACTTAGTTTTATCGAAATTATAAATATTAAATTCTATTATATTATATTTTATAATTATATTTATTATAAATTAAAATTAATCTTAAACTTTTATTAAATCTTTATATTTAATTCTTTTATAATTATAAATATAATAATATTTCGATTTAAATTCTAAATTTCGCTTAATAAATAATATAATTTAGTTCTTTCTAATCTATTTATTAATATATATATAAAAGAATCGATTAACTATATTTATTATATAAGCTAGCTAAAGTAAGAATCTTTATAACTTAAGCTTTTTTATATATTAAAGAATCTCGGATTTTTCTAAATTATTTAATTATTAATAGTTAAGTATTATATCGTATTAAGTATAAATCCTATTAAATCGTTAATTAAATATTATTTATAGAATATTAGAAGTCTTTATAATTAATTTAATACTTTAATTTAAAGCTTATTTAAAAGCTTAAATTATATTATAAATATACTCTTTAATAGAAAGCGATTCTATATTAATAAATAGAGTTATTATATTTTAAATATATTAATATATCGAGTTACTATAAGGTAGTCTACTCGCTTAGGTAGTTTACTTACTTAGGAAGTACGTTATATAAGTATTTCTAGGATTTATAAACTTCTATTAATAATTTATTAAAAAGTATTTTAAAATAATTACCTTTTTATTAATATTATTAAAAGGAAATATTATAAAAGTTAAAAAAGGGCTATTTAAGTAATTACTCGAAATATAATAAATATTTAAAGTATTAAGATTTATTTTTATTATTATTATAATTCTATAATATTAAGATTATATATTAAAAAATTAAATAAATATTAATATTTTAAATAATATTATTTTAAAGATCTTTAATTAAAAATATAAAAATAATTAAAGATTTATTATTTATTATTTATAGAAATTATTATTAATAGAATAATAATAAAGAATTAAATAATAAAAGTTATTTATAATAATAGAAAGCTTAAAATATTAATATTATTACTTTAAAAATATAAATTAAATCTTTATAATATTAATTTATTATTAAACTTTTAAAAATATTATATAAATTTTAATAAAAGACTTTTAAAGAAACCTTATATAATAAATATATTAATTATTATCTTTTAATTTCGAAATCTAATATTAATTTAAAATTATAAACTTTATAAATAATATTTTAAGATAATTAAATTATATAAAGGAATAAATATTAATAAATAATATATTCTTTATATTATTTAAGAACCTTTAGTTAATAGAAGACTTAATTATAAATATTTAATAAACGATTATAAAATTTAAATTAAAAAATATTATAAATAAAGCTTATATTTAAACTATCTAAGCTATATTATAAAAATAGAAGATTACTTTAATATAAAAAGAATATTATAATTTTAAGGAGAAAGGGCTTTTATTTTTTAAATAAAGGGTAAAATATATTTATACTATTATAGAAAATAAAATAAAAGAAAAAGCTAATCTTTATTTTTATAATTTAATAATCGAGATTAGAAAAGTAATAATAATTTATTAAAAAACTATAAAAAAGTTTAAAGAATTAAATAAGTTTAAAATTATTATTCTAAGTTAATATATTTTATATTTTATAATAAAAGAGTTTATAAAAAACGAAATAATATTATAGTTTACTTTTACTTAAGAATTTAAAGACTTAATTTAAGGATTATAAGTTATTAATTTAGAATATCCTTCTTTTAAATAGAATATAAATTAATAAATTAAAAAAAAAGAAGATTATATTTTAAATAATTAAATTATTTTCTTTTTTAAAAGATAATTTATAATCTTTATATAAAGAATACTTTAAAAAAGGCTATTAAAATAATATTATAATAACTTTTAAATAAAATATATTAAAATAAATAAAACCTTTAAGCTTTTAAAAAGGAAGGTTTACTAAGAAAATATAATTATTAATATCTATTAATATATTATTAAATACTTAATATATTAAAAGATTTAAATATTTAAATATAAATTATATAAGAAGCTATAATTATTATTATTTTCTTTTTATCTTTTCTAAGAAATATCTTTAGATTTTATTATAAATCTGAATCTTATATTAAAAGATAATAACTTAGAATATAATTCTATCTTTATAATTATAAATTAATTTATTAAAGCTATTTAATTCTTAATAACCTAAAAAACGTTAATAGTTATAAGCTTAAGTATAATATTCTATAAAAAGATAAAATATCAATTTAAGAGCTTAGAAAATATTAGACCTCACTTAGGGGCACGTGCAGAGTGTTATAAATGGTTGAGCTATCTCGTGCTATCTGTGTCGGGGCTGACACCCTTATGCGCA
>NW_021167648.1:0-2417 GCF_003724135.2 Verticillium nonalfalfae
TAGTAATATCTTAGTCTACTAGGAAGCTTCCTTCTAGGTTCGTATCCTCGATATACTTTAAATAGGTATTTCGGTCGACCTTAACGGTTTCCTCTATATTATTAATTATAAATACGAAGTATAATATAGAATAGGATATTTAATATAACTATATTAATAGGTTATTTATTATAAAAGTATATTCCCGTTTAATATTATATTTATTTTAACTAAGGAGTTTACTATATTATATTAATATCCTCGTAACCGATTTAAATAATAAAGTAACTTTAGACGTTACTATTATTCTTCTCTTAATTAAATTAGATTTTAATTTATACGAGAATAGTATCCTTATTCTATAATAATAATTAAATATTAAATTATTAAAGCTAAAGAGTATATTTACTCTATATTAATCGAGGAACTCGTATCTAAGTAGTAGCTTCGGAGCTAGGTTCCGAGTATACTATACCGTAACTATTATATAGCTAAATACTTTAGTATCTCGTCTATTAGCGAGGCCGGGAATATATAGGTCGAAGGTTACTTTATAGTCTAACTTAATTTATACTCTATTAATTCCTTAGACTATCTTCTTCTCTAATATATCTATTATTATATTTTTATTAAATTCTATAAATTAATCTTAATCTACTATTACTCTTAAATAAGCTAAGTCTACTATAACGTAATACTATTTACTTCTTAGCTCGAATAATATTAAAAAGGAGTAATATTTATATCTTAACTTTATTCTATTATATTAAGTACTTAAAAGGCCTTTCTAGCTTTAAGCCTTAATAATATCGTCTTCGTTAAAAGCTAGGAATATAGCTTAACTATCGTCCTATAGCCTATCTTCTACTATCTATTCCGCTCTAATATCCTATTACGTATAAAAGGAGACGTTTCTTATTTATAGCCCTTAGCCCTTAGGTTTTAGCGGGGTATAATTATTAGTAAAGACGTATTCTATAAATAGTCGTTTAGAGTCGAATTATTCCTTATATTTATAATAGCATTATAGCCTCTACTCTTATTATAAGGACTTCTTATACTATAGTTTACTAATTAATATAAAGAGGTATAAGGAAGTAATAGTATTATAGTTAATATAGGAGTTTAATATATTTTATTTATCCTCCTTTATTAAAAAAACCTCCTCCGCTATCTTATAACTATCCTATTAGAGGTCCTATTTATTCTCTCGAGAATCTTAGTCTATTAAGTAGATATATATATAATTAGCCCGACTACTATTATATCTAGACTACTATCGATATAATCTATAGCTATCTATATATTATCTTCTAAAAGTATAGCTACTATATATAAAGGTAATCTCTCTATAGAATAAACCTCTAATAGTATTACCTCCTCGAGAGAGGTCGTATCTACTATTATTATTATACTAATTACTATATTTATATTAACCGCTTTAATTATTACGAGTATTATATCCGCTAATATTATAGGGGTTATATCCTCTATTATTTATATTTCTATTACTATTCTAATTATCGTACTTAATTCTATTCTACTATCTATAGTAAAGGTTAACTTCTCTATAACGATTAATATCGAGACTATTATCTTTCTATTATTAATCTAAGCGATATAAATTATATAATAGGAATATAATATTATCTATATTATCGTTATCGTCTTCTATAATATATATTATTATAGGCCGTTTAATATTTATCTAATTAGTATCTCTCTATAAAAGCTCTATTTTATCTTAGATATCCTTAATAAATAAATTAATTATAGTATTTAGATTCGGTTTTAATAGATATATTACTAGAGTACTATCTATTTTAAAGTAAACTTAATTAAGCTATATTAGCGGGTTATTTATTCTAGCTATATTATAGAGTTAAATAATATTTAGTACGAATTTCTATAAATCCCTACTTATCTAGATATCCTATCTAAAGTATCGATAAGTATTTAATAATTCTATAGCTTTAGTAGAGTCTAAGGTAAATTAACGTCTAAGAAGGCATTTCTATACGTTAAATCTTATATAAAGTCTTTATTTCTCGTCTTTAATTAATATTACGTACTATACTTTAGCGGAGCTTAGTAATAGTTATAGTAGTCTATATACTATTATAGCCTATTAGTTTAGAGTATTAGCTTAATCGTTTATAGAGTCTAGAAATATATCTACGTCCGTCTAGTATATATCTCATCTAATAATATAAACCGATAAGTTCTTATTTCTACTAGAGTTAAGTTTATAGTTTAAGTAGAAGTATCTATATATTAATATTTTCTAATTATTCTATCCTAATCCTTAGTTTAAATTATTAACCTAGAGTTAAGTCTTTAGGATTTCTATTATTATAGTTAATTATTACTAAGTAATTATAAATATAGGATTCGCTTAATCCTATTCTACTATAATTAATTTATTCTATCCTATTAAT
>NW_021167649.1:0-2374 GCF_003724135.2 Verticillium nonalfalfae
ATTAGATTAAGCTAAGTAATAGATTAATTAAGGTATACGAGAAATTAAAAATAAATTACCTATTATAGCGGATATCGCTTTAAGGATAAGCTAGTAGGAACTCTATCGGAATCCTCGCGAGGTAGCTATAGCGGGAAAACGACTCTAGAACTTAAATCTTTACTAGAAGACCGTTATTAAGTTATTAATAGATAAACGACGTAAATTAAATTATAAATATAGGTTCTCTAGGCCTTAGTCTATAAACTCTATAAATAGAGATACGAGAATAACCTCCTCGTCTAACGCTTTATTAAATAAACCTCTACTATAAAGAATTATAATAAACTATTTACGTATAATTATAAGATATTTAAAGAAGATATTATTATTACTTAGATCGATAATTAGATTATTATAATTAAGGTTAAGAATACTTTCTAGTTTAATATAAATATAACTTAAGTTATTAAATAATTAACGATAAAACTTATTTATACTTTATAAATAATATAGCGAAACTATATTCGGAACTTTAAAGCTATTTAAAAGGAGGACTTTAATATAAACGATCTAAATATTTATTAAGAAGATTTCTAAAACTTTATAAAATAGGAGTATTTATCGAAAGACCTTTAAAACCTCGTTTATTAAGAATAATTATACTCTTTTTACTTTAAAAGTAATAAAGACGTCTCTTTATTCGTTTTTTTTAATAAATAAGAGAGTATTTATTAATTATTTAGTAAAAACGTCGACTATAATAAAGAATAAACTTTCGGATATTTCTAACGATTTCTTTCTTTTATATAAAATAAGTTAATAGAATATTATATTCCTATTAAAGACGCTAAGATAATTATATATAAAGCTTAATAGGTCTAAGACGTTAATAAATCGTAAAATAAATAATAAAAGAGTAAAAAATAAACTTACTCTTAATTAGCCTTAAGAGAACCCCGAAATACTATATTTAAATATAAGATCTTTATAAGAAGAGTCCCCTAAGATTAATCACTAATAAAGAGAAGATAACCTTTATATTATAATAAAGGCTTTATATTATAATAGCTAAGAAACTTAAATCTATATTTAGTAAGAACTCTATTAAATAGCCGAAGTACTATTTCTTTAATATTATTAAATATATACTTTTACTATAATAAGCCTAAATACTAAGTATAGAAGTACCTTTAATCCGAGTTATATAGTAAAGCTATAATTATTAATATTTAATTACTTAAATTTAAAGGTATTAAAATAATAGAACTTTCAGAAAACGACTTAATATAAATCTCGATTTAAAGGATATTATATTAAAGTTAAATATCGGGAAAGCTATAAAAGTATTAACGATTATTATCTAATAAAGAAAAGAGATTAAATTCTCTATTAACTTAGATATTAATATTATTATAGATATTATTAATCTTATACTTATTTAACTATTAAAGCTATAAAAGGTAGAGGGTATCGAAGCCCTAGAACTATAAATATTTAATAGGTAATTAACGAATAATTAAAGACTATTTACCCTATCTTTCTATTTACTAGATATATAGAACTACCCTTAATTATTATATTAATTATTTATATATATAGAATAGCTTAAAGGATCGGGATATATCCTTTTATCTAATAATAATATAAATAAGGAAAGTATTAAAGTAGATATTATTACTTAGTCCTTTATATAAAACTATATATTTAATATAGACCTTAAGGAATTTATAAAAATTATAATTAAGGATAAGGCTAAAGCCTATATAGTATATATTACTTAGGTAATAGCTATAATACTAAATATAATAATATTTATTATTAATAAACCTCCTTTTAGTAAAGAATAGACTAAGATATTCCTTTTAGAATTTATAGAGTTTAGGGACGTATTCTCCGAAACTTTAATAAAGGAGTTACTAATATTAAAAGATATAGAATATTTAATAGACTTAAAAGAAAGGGCTAAACCTCTTTATAGCCTAATCTATCTATTATCCTAGAAATAGCTAGAAGAGCTACGTTACTATATAGCTAAAAGAGAAGCTATAAATAGAATTAAAAAGTCTATTAGCTTAATAAAGGCCTTAGTTCTATTCGTATTAAAGAAGGATAAGAGTCTATACTTATATATAGATTATTAAGGTCTAAATATAATTATTATTAAGAATTAATACCCCCTCCCTTTAATTAACGAGCTCTTAGATTATCTAATTAAAATAAAGTACTTCTTTAAAATAGATATTTAGGATATTTATTACTAGATTTATATTAAGAGAAACGATTAATAGAAGATTATTTTCTATACTTAATATAAATATTATAAATATATAGTAATATTATTTAGACTTATAAACGCCTTTATTATATTCTAAATATATATTTACTAAGCCTT
>NW_021167650.1:0-2360 GCF_003724135.2 Verticillium nonalfalfae
TCTTTAATAATCTAAAATAATTAATATTAAGAAGTTAAAGTAAATATAATAAATAGAGAGGTATATAAAGTATAAAGATATAATTCTCTAATATATATTATTTAAAAGGCTTAGAGATATAACTTTTATAATTATCTAAGATAAAAAGATAATATAGCGATAAAGTAATACTTTTAGTATATTCGTTAAAATATTTAAGCTATTTTAGATTAATTTTATTTATCGTTTAATTATTTAGAGAGGTTATAAGCTTCTAATTATAAGGAATTACGTAATCTTCGTATTAAATTAAGAGGTAATATTTACTAGAAAAGACGATAAATAATAAAATATAGAAGCTAATTATATTAACGCTTTAGATAATAATAACTTATTCCCGATTATTTAGCTATTTCTTTTTTATATTAATATACTTTTCGGAGCTTATAATAATTATTCTACTATTAATAATTCTTATTTAAAACCTAATTTTATTAAAGTTATAGATATTAGAATCGATAATACTATATTTCGTAATTATATTTTCTATAATTTTAAATTATATATTTATTATAATTAGATCTTCGTATAAAGCCCTTTTATAATTATATAAACGAAAGAAATATATCTTAAGCTCTAATCGTTATTTAATAAATAATATTACTTAATTAATCCCGATAAATAACGTATTACGCTTTTCGAGGAGAGTATTCGCTATTATAGCTATATCTTTTAGCTTAAGAGGGTCTACTCGGGAATCTATATCGAGTACGTACTTAACGATTATTTACTCTTCGCTTTCTTCTAATTTTATCGAATTCGGAGGGCTATTACGTTATAAAGGTATACCGGTATTTCGTTATTAGAGAGTAATTCGTAAGATATTAAAGATCGATATAGTACGCTTAGCGGAAAGAGATACGTCTTATTTTATTACCTTAAGCGCGAGGAGTACTTAACTTTCTTTTAAAGGTATTTCTATTATTATTAATAGAATAATCGTATTATTAATTAAAAAGGTTAGAAAAGTCGAGGTAGGTAGGCTACTCGCCTATATAGGCTACTCGCCTATAATATATATTATTAATAATTCTCTTTTTAATTATATTATTACTATAACGTAAATACTCTAGAATATTAATTCTTAATACTATATTAACTTCTTATAGATAGATAGATTATTTTATTATAAAAGAATAGTATTAGATCTAAGCCTTAGCCTAGGATAATTATCTTATTAATTAAACTATTAAGAAGGAGGTTATTTAATTATAATACTACTTAGTTACTTTACTATAAGATAGTATAGAGCGTAAAGTACTTTATAGACTTTATATTACTTATATAGTATAGTATTAGTCTATTAATTATTTTAATTAAAAGGGGGGTACTATAGCTACCTCGTACTCTAAGTATATTTATAGTAAGTATAAGTATTAAGAGGTTAGCTCTTTATTATTACCCTTTTATATTATTATTCTAATATCGTTCTAAGTCCTTAATTACGTTAACGCTTACGCTACTATTATATAGCTTATTATAGTATAGCGAAACCTAGTTACTATAGAGGCTATAAGCCTTTTATTTAATTAATTCCTTATTACGTTTAAAGCTATAGCTAAGATTATAAGCTATAGTCTACGCTATACTTAAGCTATCGTTTATATTAAGAAAAAGGCTATAAAGTATATTATTATTATTAAAAACGATAAAGACGATAATAATAATAATAATAAAAGTAAAAACGAAAAAGAAGATATAGAGGAAGGGGAGGTAATCGTAAGCTCTATAGCTATAGCTAGTACTATTACCTTAGCTCTTATTCCTATAAATAGTTATATTATAGAGTAAGCTAAGTATATAGTATATACCTAAGAATCTATTACTACCTCCCTAATTATCTTTACTATAAGTTCTCCGTAGCGAATTCTCACTCTATTATTAACTTATTCTATAATAACGTTATTATTAAGATTACGCTTCCGGGCTTTACTTATCGTTTATTATACTTAGAATAATAGCCTCTAGGCCTAAATTAAAATTATCGCTTTACTCTCTATAATTATCTTATTACTTTATATTTTATCCTCTTATATAGTACGCTTCCTAGGTCTCCTTTCTATAGGTCCGCTTTCTTATACTTAGTAGTAATATACTTTCTCGTACCCTAATAGATACCTCTAACCCTCTATTTCTCGGATCCGCTATAGAGCTTATTCGCTATTTAATAGAGATATCTCTCCGATACGTAGTCCGAATAGTTCTTAATAGCAGTCTATAGAGTCGGCCTTTTATAGTTTTTATTAAGGTATACTAAGGTATAACTAGGTAACGATCGAAGAGGTTAGGTGATAATATAGAATAGAATAGTAATAGAGAAA
>NW_021167651.1:0-2353 GCF_003724135.2 Verticillium nonalfalfae
TAAAATTTTATTATAATAACTATTAATCTATTAAGATATTAGTCTACTATCTATTCGATAAAGAGATTAAATTAAAATACTAAATAGACTAAGACTAAGACCTATATCAGATACGATAGTAGTTAAGGTATACTAATTATATTACTAAATAGAAGCCTCTTAAAATTAAGTAATTAAGATCTTATTATTAGATCTATCTATTATCTTAGTATTTAATAAATTAACTTTTATCTTAGAGGATCGATAATTTATATCTATAAGTAGACGTACTATATTAGTATTATCCTCTTCTTCGGGGGAGACGCTATAATATTATCTACTAAAGTAAATTATCGACCTTTATTAAATTAAATCCGCCTTCTATAATATAACTAAGGTATTAGGTTTATATTATTCTAAATTTATATTATTAAGAAAACGATTAAATAATAATAAAACTATACTCTAAGATATAGATAAAAAAGATTAATATTAGATTATAATTTTTAAATAAATAAAAGAGATTAAAAGTAAAGTAGCTTCTAGGAGATATATAGTAAGATAGATTAACGATATTCTTATTCTTATAATAGAAAATACTATTACTACTTTATTATTAATTCTTTCTATAAAATAGAATAAAGTAATTATAATAGAATAGGATTAAGCGAATCCTATATTTATAATTACTTAATAATAATTAACTATAATAATAGAAATCTTATAGATATAATTCTAAATTAATAATCTAAATTAAGGACTAAGATAGAATAATTAGAAAGTATTAATATATAGATACTTCTACTTAAACTATAAACCTAACTCTATATTACGACCTAGTAGCTTCCGAGGGGGGAATACTATTAGAGGGGGTTAGGGTTACTATTAATAGAAGCTTAGTATAAAGACCTAGACGTTAGTCCCTTATTAGCGTCTTATCGCTAATATATTAGCGATAAGGTATAATTTATAAGTAGTATCGAGGCTTTATTCTATAACCTCGATAAGTTAAAGTTAATATAATATAATATTAATTATTCGTTAATCTAGCTATTAACCTTAATCGAGGCTACTAGCCTAATACTTTTATATTCTTTAACTTCCTTTAACTATAATTAGATTAAGCTAAGTAATAGATTAATTAAGGTATATAAGAAATTAAAAATAAACTATTTATTATAGTAGATATTATTTTAAGGATAAACTAGTAGGAACCCTATCGGAATCCTTATAAAGTAGTTATAGTAGGAAGATAACTCTAGAACCTAAATCTTCGTTAAAAGACTATTATCGAACTATTAGCGGATAAACGATATAAGCTAAACTATAAATATAGGTTCTCTAAGCCTTAATTTACGAACTCTATAAATAGAGATACGAAAATAACCTCTTTATCTAATACTTTACTAAATATACCTTTATTATAAAGAATTATAATAAACTATTTACGTATAATTATAAAATACTTAAAGAAGATACTATTATCGCTTAGATTAACGATTAAATTATTATAATCGAGGCTAAGAATATTTTCTAGCTTAATATAAATATAGCTTAAATTATCGAATAATCGATAATAAAATTTACTTATACTTTATAAATAATATAGCGAAACTATACTTAGAACTTTAAAGTTACTTTTTAAGAGGACTTTAATATAGATAATCTAAATATCTATTAAGAAGACTTTTAAAGCTTTATAAAATAAGAGTATTTATCGAAAGACCTTTAAAACCTTATTTACTAAGAATAATTATATTTACTTTACTTTAAAAATAATAAAGATATCTTTTTATTTTATTTTTTTAATAAATAAGAGAATATTTATTAATTATTTAATAAAAGTATTAATTATAATAAAGAATAAGCTTTCGGATATTTCTAATAATTTCCTTATTTTATATAAGATAAGTTAATAGAATATTATATTCTTATTAAAAATACTAAAATAGTTATATATAAAGCTTAATAAATCTAAGATATTAATAAATCGTAGAATAAATAATAAGAAAGTAAAAAATAAACTTACTTTTAATTAGCTCTAAGAGAACCTTAAAATATTATATTTAGATATAGGATCCTTATAAGAGGAGTCCCCTAGGATTAATCGTTAATAAAGAGAGGATAGCCTTTATATCGTAATAGAGGCCTTATACTATAATAGCTAAGAAACCTAAACCTATATTTAGCGAGAACTCTAATAAGTATCTAAAGTATTACCTCCTTAATATCGTTAAACGTATATTTCTATTATAATAAACTTAAGTACTAAGTATAAAAGTACCTTTAGTCCGAGCTATATAGAAAAGCTATAGTCGCTAATATCTAATTATTTAAATTTAAAGGTATTAAAATAATAGAACTTTCGGAAAAC
>NW_021167652.1:0-2298 GCF_003724135.2 Verticillium nonalfalfae
AATTATATTTAAATTACTTTAAATAATATATAATAGAGGATATTACTTTAGATTAAATAAAGTACTCTATAAACTAGATAATATATAGTTTAAAGGTAAATAATAAATAGTAAAAGAATAATAGAGATATTATCTTAAATATCTTATACTCTCTATAAATAAAGATAAACCTCTTAGCGAACTAGAACTTATTTAAATATTAATAAAGCTATTCTATATTATTATAATTAATTTTATTATTAAATTATTAAAAGTATTAGTATAGTATTTATTCTAGAGATTACTAGATTTAACGATATAAATCCTTAATTCGATAATAATTATAATAGATATATATTCTAAGAAGACCTTACTTATATTAAATAGTACGGAATATAATATTAAGGATTAAGCTATTATCCTTATTAAAGGTCTTTTATTTATTAATTAAAGTCTATTATTAATAATTATCTTTAATAGAGACCCTAAATCTATTAATTTATTCTAAAAGAATATATTTAAAGTATTCGAAATTAATTTATTATTTTTAATAATATAGTATTTATAAATTAATAATTTATTAAAATAAAAGAATTAAATAATTAAAATAGCTTTAAGATATTATATATAATTATTTAATATACTTTAAGTAGATATTCTAATTTTACTTTAATTTATTTTTAATAATACTAAATAATATATTATTAATTACGCTTTAAATAAACTATTATTAACATTTAAGCTTACTTTAGCTATAAATTAATTAGTTATAGAGATATAGGATATAGAAATTATCGAGATAATAAAGAAACTATATTAATAAGAAATATAAACGTTTATAGTTTATATATAAATTAAAGTAAAGAAAGCCTATAATAAGAAATATTAACTTATATATTTTAAGATTAATAAGAAAGTATTCCTTAAATTAAATAAAGGATATAAGCTTCTTAGTAAATTATTAAGGAAATAGAGTTAATTATATATTAGACTTTTTATAATCTTAGAGAAGAAAGGCCCTTTAGTATATAAATTAAAGTTCCTAGCTAAATAGAGAGTATATAATATAATATCTATTAAATAACTAATTCTATACCCTTTAAATAATAACCTCTAAATATAGTAATTATCTATTATTAAATTAATTTTATTAAAAGTTCATAGAGAATAATACGAGGTTAATAGATTATTAGATAGATATATAAGATAGTTATTAAAAGACTATATTTATAATACTTTATTAAATAGAAAAGCTAAAGAAGTAAATTTAATAAATAGATATATTATATAAATATATTTATAAAGACCTAGACGTTAGTCCTTTATTAGTATCTTATCGCAAATATATTAGCGATAAAGTATAATTTATAAGTAATATTAAGGCCTTATTCTATAGCCTCGATAAGTTAAAGTTAATATAATATAATATTAATTATTTACTAATCTAGCTATTTTCCTTAATTAAAGCTATTAGCTTAATACTTTTATATTCTTTAATTTCCTTTACTTATAATTAAATTAAACTAAATAATAGATTAATTAAAATATATAAGAAATTAAAAATAAACTACTTATTATAGTAAATATCGCTCTAAGGATAAGCTAATAAGAACCCTATTAGAATCCTCGTAGAATAACTATAGCGGGAAAACGACTCTAGAACCTAAATCTTCGCTAGAAGACTATCGTCGAACTATTAGCGGATAAACGACGTAAGCTAAACCGTAAATATAGGTTCTCTAAGCTTTAATCTATAAACTCTATAAATAAAGATATAAGAATAACCTCGTTATTTAATATTTTATTAAATATACTTTTATTATAAAGAATTATAATAAACTATTTATATATAATTATAAAATATTTAAAGAAAATACTATTATTATTTAAATTAATAATTAAATTACTATAATTAAAGCTAAGAGTATTTTCTAATTTAATATAAATATAACTTAAGTTATTAAATAATCGATAATAAAATTTATTTATATTTTATAAAAAAAATAGCGAAATTATATTTAGAATTTTAAAATTATTTATAAAAAAGACTTTAATATAAATAATTTAAATATTTATTAAAAAGACTTTTAAAGTTTTATAAAATAAGAATATTTATTTAAAGATTTTTAAAACTTTATTTATTAAAAATAATTATATTTATTTTACTTTAAAAGTAATAAAAATATCTTTTTTTTTAATAAATAAAAGAATATTTATTAATTATTTAGTAAAAGTATTTATTATAATAAAGAATAAATTTTTAAATATTTCTAATAATTTCTTTATTTTATATAAAATAAATTAATAAAATATTATATT
>NW_021167653.1:0-2280 GCF_003724135.2 Verticillium nonalfalfae
ACTAAGATATTATTAATATACTCTTTATTATCTCTTTAATTATATTATTCTATAAATTCCTTAACTAATTTTTTAGTATTATTTTACTATTTAACTCTTTCTTTTCTAAATTAAGCCCTTAAGTTATAAAGCCCTAGAAAAAGCTATAGTAATTTATTAGCCTAGCTATATTATCTATTACTAAGAGGCTAATACTTTAGAGTTTACTTTATTTAACCTTAATATAAAGCTATACGATTATTAACTAAATAGTAAAGATAAAACTTACCCTATTTATAATAAACTTAATATCCCCTTTAATCCTAAGCTTATTAATCTTTTAGAGGAGGCCTTTAATAGTAATAGCCCTATCTATTTATATATCTAAGGTATTAGATATCTTAATTATACCCTTATTAGTTAACCGTCCTCTTATATTTCCTAGAATATTAAAGTAATAATAATTACTATTAAGGATTATTAAGATACTACCCTCGTTAAGAAGCAGGCTATAGCTAAGAAGAAAGAGGAGGCTATTAAGAAATAAATAATAGCGAAAGCTACTAAAGCTAAGGTAGCTAGAGAGAAGAAGGTCGCTATTACTAAGGCGAGGTTCTATAAGGCCTAGGAGGATTTTCGCTATATTATTAGTAACCCTAATACCCTTATAGTAATCTTAGATAGTAGTAATATAATAGAGGATTCTACTCTTAGCCTTAATATATCTATATTCTCTAATCGTTTAGCTTCTTATAGTATTATTACCGATTCTTTAGTAAATCGCTTTAGCCCTCTTAATAAAGAACTCGCTAGTTCTATTAAGAAGAAGAGCTAGGCGCTTATTATATCTTCAGCGAAGAAGACTAGGCCTATTATACGCTCTAATAGTACTAAAAAGACTCCTATATCTAAGGTTTCCGCCCCCTAGGGTTCTATCTCTAAGGCTTCTAGTAGGTTCTCTCTATCTACCTATCTATATAGGGATAGTAAGTTATAGAGAGATAGCGTTTAATTACCCTTTCCTAGTAGAATTCTTCCTAGTACCTATTAATAAAGAGCTTATCTCGATTACTTACTATACCTTCTAGGCTCCTAAACCTATACTCTATCTCTTTATAGAGTATTATACTTAAGCCTATAACTATTAACGTTTTCTAGGTTACTAGGAATTAAATAGCTTTAATAAACCGATCTATAATTATAAGGATAGAATCGTATTCTAGGCTATCGTCCTTTATTATTAGATTTAAGCTTATAATAAAATCTAAGAATATCTCCTAGAAAGGATAAGAGGGAAGTAATAGCGATTATAGCTTCCTATATAGCTTATACCTAAGTATTTAAGTCCTTTAATATACTAAGTATTTAGTAATATATTAATAGATATTAATAGCTATATTTTCCTAGTAAAACTTCTTTTATAGGAGCTTAAGGGTCTTATTTACTCTAATATATCTTATTTAAGGATTATCGTAATATTATTTTAATAGCTTTCTTTAGAGTATTCCTTATATAGGGATTATTAATCTTCTTTTAAAAAAGAAAGTATTTTAATTATTTAAAATATAGCTTTATCTTTTTCTAGCTTATTAGCTTATATTCTCTTTATAGGAAAAGTATTCTAAGTTAATAGCTTATAATCCTTTAATTAAGTCCTTAAATTCCTAATAAGAGGTAGGCTATAATACTATTTTATTCTTTATAAGCTCTTTCGCTATAGAACGTAAGATATATTAATCTAGAATAATAACTTTAGACTTATCTAATTCCTTAGACCTTTTTATAATCTTTTAGTAAGCTATTATTATTCCTTTAATCTTAGCTATTAAGCTATAAGAATAAAGACTAGCTTCCTTTTCCGTTTTATTTTCTATAATAGTATAAATATATCTTACCCTTTATTTAAGGGGTAAAGGCCCCTTCTCCTTAGAGCTATAATATTCTTCTAATATTAAAGTAAGCTTCTATCTTTATAGTATAGCCTAGATAGCTTAGATATAAGCTCTATTTATAATATCTTTTAGCTTAATTTTCGTAATTACTTATTAAATATCTATAATTAAGTCTTTTATTAATTAAAGCTTCTTAGATAATATAAAGAGTACGTTACTTATTAACGCCTATTCCCCTATATAATCTAATTATCTTAAAAGACCGTTTATAGGGTTTATAGCCTTAAGTTAATATTAGATTTTGAAATCGAAAGACGATAATTAATATATTTATTATATAAGCCTTCCTCGAAGGTCTCTTATTAAAGCTTATATAATACCTTTAAAGGCTTAATAATTAATTAATATT
>NW_021167654.1:0-2259 GCF_003724135.2 Verticillium nonalfalfae
ATCGGCCTAGATACTAATAGCCTTAGATAGTAACTATTTATAATACTCTATATATGCCCCTAAGTAAGGTCTAATATAATCTTATTAATATTTAGTAATCCTATTAATAGATTACTAAATATTAAGAGGAATAATTAACTATATTAATCTTATTATAATAAATATTAATAAAGTAAACTTAAGATTTATATTAATAATAATCTATTTAAGTTAATTCTACCTTAATATAGTATATATATTTAATAAGATAAATCTTATTCCTAATATTCTCTTAAAGCTATTTACTACTAAGGACGAGTTATATTAATAGGAATAAGACCTTAAATTATAATTATAAATCGATTATAAACTAGATAATATATAGGATAACTCTATATACCTATTAAGCTTATATATAGAGATATTTATTATTCTCTAATAGAGAATTATAAATAGATATTAAATAGATATATATTATAAGAATATTCTATAATAGATTTAGGATTTAAGGAAATAGAAATATAGATTAAAGATTAACCTCCTAGCCTTTAAGGAAGATAATAATTTACTATATAATATCGAATTAAATATTAACTAATAATAATTATATATATTAAAAGTAATTATACCTAAATTACTTTAAATAATATATAATAAAGGATATTACTTTTAATTAAATAAAATACTTTATAAGTTAGATAGTATATAATTTAAGAGTAAATAATAAATAATAAAAAAATAATAGAGATATTATCCTAAATATCTTATACTCCCTATAAATAGAGATAAACTTTTTAATAAACTATAACCTATCTAGATATTAATAAAGCTATTTTATATTATTATAATTAACTTTATTATTAAATTATTTAAAGTATTAATATAATACTCTTTCTAGAGATTATTATATTTAATAATATAAATCCTTAACTCGATAATAATTATAATAAATATATATTCTAAGAAGAGTCTATTTATATTAAATAATATAGAATATAATATTAAAGATTAAGTTATCCTCTTTATTAGAGGTTTCTTATTTATTAATTAAGGTCTATTATTAGTAATTATCTCTAATAAAAACCTTAAGTTTATTAATTTATTTTAAAAGAATATATTTAAAATATTCGAAGTTAATTTACTATTTTCGATAATATAATATTTATAGATTAATAGGTTATTAAAATAAAAAAACTAAATAATCGAGATAACCCTAAAATACTATTTATTATTATTAAATATATTCTAAATAAATATTCTAATTTTATTTTAATTTATTTTTAATAATATTAAATAATATATTATTAATTATACTCTAAATAGATTATTATTAAAGTTTAAGCTTATTTTAATTATAGATTAATTAATTATAGAGATATAAGATATAGAAACTATTAAAATAATAAAGAAATTATATTAATAAGAGGTATAAGTATTTATAATTTATATATAAATTAAAGTAAAGAAAGTCTATAATAAGAGATATCGGCCTATATACTTTAAAGTTAATAAGAGGGTATTCCTTAAACTAAATAAAAGATATAAACTTCTTAGTAGATTATTAAGGAAATAGAATTAATAGTATATTAGACCTTTTACGATTTTAGAGAAGAAAGGCCTTTTAATATATAAATTAAAATTCTTAATTAAATAGAGAGTATATAATATAATATCTATTAAGTAGCTAATCCTATACCCCTTTAATAATATCCTTTAAGTATAATAATTATCTACTATTAAATTAATCTTATTAAAGGCCGATAGAGAGTAATACGAGGTTAATAGATTATTAGATAAACGTATAAGATAGCTATTAAGACGATTATACTTATAGTATCTAATTAAATAGAAAAGCTAGGGAAATAAATTTAATAAGTAAATATATTATATAGATATATTATATATTATAAACGACCTACTATACGAGTATAAGTTAAGAAACCTAATAAAGGATATAGAGATATAGTAAGCTAATTATTAAGAGCTAAAGATAACTTTTATCGATTAGATTTTATTTATTAATATTAAAATAAGAATCTAATTATTAAGATTAAATAAATAATAATTTAATAATAGAAAGATAAAAAAGATAAATAAATAAAAAGAATAAAAGAAAGAATATAATATAAAATAACGTACTTCCTAGGCGAGTAGACTACCTAGGCGAGTAGACTACCCTATAGCAACTCGACGTATCGATATATTTAAGACGTAATAACTCTACTTACTAGTATAGAATCGCTTTCTATTAAAGAGTATATTCGTAGTACGATCTAGGCT